>NC_061113.1:148710850-148750875 GCF_002878395.1 Capsicum annuum
TTCATATTTACATGATTTCATGATATCTAAATAACAAGTTCATGTTAGTTATACACTCCAATATGAATTTCCATGCAAATTATGTGTTGTTATTGTTGTGGTATAAAGCATGTATGATAATGGAGATATAAATTATGTATGCAAATTATATCCATGCTTTTCCTACCATGTTTGAGATGTTGAATAAATACATGAAGTATAATATCCACAAATCATTACAATATAAACTAAACGTTACATGTTGTCGTTCCCTTACACTTGAATGGTTTCCATGCGATTGCTATGAATAGTATATGTTGTTGGAATACTCATGAATTATTCTTATGATTATGCTATGTTTACTTGCAAATCCTACTTATGAACAAGATGTATGATAACCATGCAATCCACATGAACTTCCATGCTATTGGTATGTGTTTCCAATATGATTATACAATGAACATGATATTAAGATTGTGCAAGTACTTCCATGTGATGTGAAATCCTTTCCATGCAATACATTATTGATAACCATGCTTAGTAAGAGATCCCTACTTATGATATTATAAATTATGGACTCTACTCTTATGATCAAGTCAGTCATATGTGTCAGTTTCCTTCCATCGAGTCCTGGGGGTACTTGTACCCAAAAAATATAGCTGTGTGCCTAGAGCCATGTCATGTTTTTACGATACTCTTAGTCAAGCCATGATCTATAGAATTCAGTCAATCATGTGACTTAGGAAAACTCAGAAATCTCAGTAATCTTAGTGCTTAGTAACCTCAGCAACCTCAGTATTCACAGTCAATCTCAGTAACTTCAGTACTCTTAACCAGTCCTCAGAACTCAGTACATTCCGTCAGTCATTGGAATCCAGTAAACTTAGTTTAGCTCTGCTAAACAATACCACTAGTATCAGTCCAGTTAATCAGTATCAGTTCAGCTAATCAGTTCAGTTTAGTTATTCAGCTTAGTTATTCAGTTCAGTGTCCTTCAGATGGGAGTAGAAGTTAGCACCGAGTGAAACCCAAGGATGGGAACTCACCTGCCAGTTCAGGGTATGATTCTTAGTAGTCATCCTTGTGTTCCTGAACTACGTAGCCAGCGTAGGTTGAGACATCTTAACCCATCAGATTAGGGTTGATAAGGTGGCTTAACCCATCAGTTTAGGGTTCTCATCGTTCTCATTGAGTACCTTCTAGTATAGGGTTTTCACAGCTGTCCTTACCAGTGGCGCGTTATTGACACCCCTCCAGTCGGGGCAGAGATTGAACCCCAACTTAGCTATTGTAGCGTATTTGGGGCATGTCGATTAGATAAATACTTCCCATATTTTTAGTTACAGATTTCAGGACTGTCATCTATAGCTACCCAGTCTCAGTAAAGAACTCATATAGCTCTTCAGATTTCAGTATATCCGGGCTATCAGATACAGTCAACTCAGAAATAGAATGGAACTCTAATAGTTTCCTTCAGATTTATGGACTGTGAGATATAGTCACTTATTCTATAAATTACAACAGTTATCAGAACTCATGCTATCAGTACTCAGCTTCAAGACTGTCAGATACAGTCAATCAGACCAGTTTTTCATAATTTAAACTGTCAGAAACAATCATTTCTTTATCAGTAATGCAATATCAGTCTCTTAGTATATTAGTAATAGAGTATCAGATCCATCATTTATTAGTGATTTATATATCAATATCAGTAAACTCAGTCTTTCAGAATCTCATTATCAATACACTCATGTTGTCAGTATTTAGACTCAGTAGTCCGTATCTCCACGAGTTCAGTTATAGTTACGTATGTATGTATGTACTCTCACGTTCATATCAGACAGTATTGTCCATGCATATAACCCTTTGCATTTAGCCTACCTCACTCATATACTCAGTACATTTAGGCGTACTAACGCATTTGCGCTATAATGCTTTCTCTTATGTTACACCATAGGTTCAGAGGCATGAGCTCCAAATCAGTAGTAGATTCCAGGATCAGCAGTCAGAGTTAGACGTGAGTCCTCATCCTTAGAGGACATGATGATTTCATTTCTATTTCAATTTTTACTTTATTTCTGTAGTTGGAGTTAGTTGGGGACATGTCCCATCAACTCCTTATTCAGTTCAGTTAGAGGCTTTTGGACTAGATGTCAGATTAGATGTTCAGACTTCAGTATTTATGTTCCTTTTAGGTATTGTTATACCATATTTTTCAAATATGTATTAGTATTGAACCTTATGGCCTTACAGTTTATGTTTTTGCATATTTTATGAGATATTATGCAGTTTACAGGTACAGATATCAGTCATGGGTTAGCTTGTGATCCTTCGAGGTTATGAGCATCATATAGCATTTCGGTTCAGAAAATTGGGGTGTTACATTGAGAGTACTGATAAGCTGATCACGCATATCTGATGCATGAATATATGACTGAACTAACTCATGAACATGTGACTGAACATGTAAGGGTAAAGATACCAAGTTTGAAATGAAAACTGAGCATGGAACTGAATACCATATTTGTATCTAAAACCCGAACATGAAACTGGATAAGCTTGTGAAAAGCTATTACCTTGGGATAAGTCTGAGCTTAATTGCTAAATATGCATGAGCGAAAACATAAGAATGTAACTGGGTCTAGAATATGATACATGAGCTAAATGTCTTGATCTAAACTAAGCCCCTAAAGTCATGGCTCACGGCTAAGATAAAAACTTGGGGGCCAACTTATGAGTACCCCCTACTCCTAAACTGGATTCATTATGAGAAAAGAGAATGAGATGTTTTTGTCATGAAAGTCTAGCGATTTATAGTGTATCTCCCCCTTGGGACACTATGTCCCTCAAAGAATACTGACTTGGCCGAGTCGCTGAGAAAACTGAAGCGATGCACAAGGCATGTACGAGTTAAGTCTTAACTGAATATCTGGGATCTGAAACTAAGGCATGATACATGAATTGGGCTGATCTTGCACCTATCTAGTTGGTTCATCTTAAAATGGTTACATTCATAAGGCTTAAAATAGTATGTCTAGATAGAAGGGACGGAAACCCAAACCATGCGAACTTGTCCATCTGATTGATAGACTGACTTTCTAATTTTACGTACTAACTCGTGATGAAAACTTACAGTCAACTGGAGCCTTTCTTTAGAACTCTTTCTATAGATTTCTAATGGCCTTAGGGCTCAAGGAAATTTTGGCCTTATCTAAACAAGACAGCTGAATAAGAAAATCATCACATGGCTAAAGTTTGGTAAGATAAGTTGAGGCCTACAAACACCCTTTAAGATAAAATGACTAAGCCTCTTGCACTGCAACTGATATTACTGAAAAGAGTCACATGGGTAATAAACACAAGTTCATAAATATGCTAAATTATCTGATTAACTGGGTAGCTGATAGCTGAATATTAGACGTGTAAGACTGAACTGGACTTGGTCTGAATAGCTGGACTGAGACTATAAAGTATTATACACAAAAGGTAATGACTGACTGGGTAACATGAGGTAATTGAGCATGAATTTGTGAAGACGGTATTATCTGAGAATACAAAACCAAGGCTTATAACACGATTTTGAAATAGTCTGTAGACTTGTACACTATGGTCAAGCAAACTTGAAACTGAACTGAGTTGTTGATCTGATTACTAAACTGAGACTGTGACTGAGACTATAACTAAGATGTAACTGAGACTTATACTAGAACTAAATACTCAGTTCTGATAATTGAAATTGTAACTGACATGGTAACTAAGTTTTTGGATATCCATGTAGTGAAGACCGATATAAGTCGAGAATCAGAATGTGTACTCTTACTCACACTCTATACTTTCCCAACTTCTAATTACAGCCTCTTTTTAGCCCTTTACTGGAACACTAACATAAAATTCAAGCCTATCTTATCACTAAACCCTTGTGTAAAATAAGTATGCAACAATATTGTCTTAATATAAAACATCCACTCTCTCCCTTCTAAGCAACTGATCATCACTACACTATTATCTCAAAGAGACCACACAGAACGTTTAAATCAGGAGGACATGAAGCATGAATGGACACTAACTGAACTTGACACTTGACTGAAACTTGAGAAATAGAATATAAATATCATGGATTCACCAAGAGGTCTAAACTAAGGATATGCAAAACATAGTCTAAATTTAACTAATCAGTAGAGGCATAGCATGAGCCATGGAAGCTGAGTATACTGTAAAGCATAACATAAGTACATGAGTCATGAGATGCATGACCAGAGTTTTGAGTTTTCTGCATTCGTGGGACATGATTTGCATTACTGAGGGGAATAGAACTGAACTCCTTATGCTGGGAACTGGAATTATACATGATTCTATAGAAATCGTATGAATATAAGATGTGTTCATGGAACTGAGATGTGAGGCCTGGATAGGCATCATGCTGACTGAAGTACCAAACTTTACACTGAGATAAGGATGGTTTGGGAATCATCTTCCCTTACTGCTTTTCTATATGTACTGGCACTACTACTGGAATCTGAGAGCCTAAATTGGTCACTTGATCTATCATCTCCCCCTTGGCTTTAAGCCATCATCATAAGTCTGTGAATACTTTACTAAAATCTAAACTGAACTGTAATCATCATAACATACTTACACTCTGATTGATACATGCATTGCCTTACTAAACACATCACCTGCTTTTGTTTCTTCATATACTACTAATATTGTATCTTATAATTCACATCCGCACCTTCATACTTAATTTTAGATCAATACTCTTAAATTCTTGGTTGCACTGTTCAAGCCTAGTCTTCTACCTTGGTACGACTATCTCCATGAACACATAATCTGTTCAACCTGGACAATTTTATCCCAACGCTACCACTGCCAAACTCTTGAGTTCATGCTTCTAACTCTAGGTCATATGCTATCATAGAATTTTGAGAAGGGATCTGATGACATATCTAATTTTGGGTTCATGAATGAGTTCTCATGATTATGAATGATATTTGTACAACTTTGGAACATAATAGAACTGATGGGATACGTTTGAGCCTATGGTCAATCCCATAATTATTTGCAGGGACTGTCTGAGAAAGCCCTATCTCTAGGAATTTGAGCTTTACTATTTCTGTTACCTTGAGAATAAGGTGAAGTTGACATAAGTAAAGCATGAGGAAAATCTACATAAGTTTATTAGAGAACCTTTCTATGGCACGATCTGAGATAGGAAAAAAGGAAAACTATTCCTAAAACATCTTATAGCCTCCTGCACATAAGTGTGGTAGACAACACACCCATGTACAAGACTCTACTAGATGCAGCTTTTCAGACTTTCTAGGACACTATTGAACCTTAGGCTCTGATACCAAGTTTGTAATGCCCCAAATCTGGTACCCAAAATGGTACACAATGTTCATGACCCTGAAGGATCACAAGCAAAACCATGACTGATATCTGTAACTGAGCACTTAATAATATGCTCTAATTATACGGAATATAATCTGTAAGGCCATAAGGTTCAAAACTAAACTAATACTGAATATAAAATAATGTCTGTAATGGGGTATAACAATACCCAAAACTGAAATAAATTGTCTAAAACATGTTGTAGTCTTAAATCCTCTAAACTATCTGAAAACTATGGAGTTGTGGGACATGTGCCCAACTAACTCCGAACTACTAAAATAATAACGTAATAAAATAATCATGCTATCCTTGAATGATGAGGACTTACTGCTATTCGGGCTGCTGAATGTCTGATTTACTAAGGATGCTCGAGAACTTATGTTTCTAAACCTATGGTATAAAACACCATAGCGCAAACACATCAGTATGTTAAATGTACTGGTATGCAAGTGAGGTAGGCTAAATATAAGGGTTCATATACATGAACAATAATAACTGCATGTATAACATGAACGTAAGAATATATACATGAATCATAACTATAATGGAGATCGTGATAACGCTGACTCGTGAATTCTAAAAATATGGATTTACTGATATCTGAGTACTAATACTAGAATATTGAATGACCGAGTCTACTGAATAATGAGACACTGATGTTAATTTTTTGATAGAGGAAAGACTATTTCTGACAGTTCTAATTTTAAAGAACTGGTCTGGTTGACTGTATCGGACAGTCCTGAAACTAAATACTGATAACATAAATTTTATATAATTAATATACTATTAACTGAGTTCCTAATAATATGATTATTGAGTATGAGTACTGATAACATGAGTGACTGTATCTGACAGTCCTGCTACTAATGGAACTAGCTGATTTTTGTACTGTATCTGACAATCCTAAATTTTGTAAAACTATCTAAGTTCTATTACTGAGACTGAATGACTATATCTGATAGTCCTAATTCTGTAACTGAAATTATGGAAAGTAGTTATCTAACTGACATTTCCCTAATATTCTATTATGGTTGAGTTGGGGTCCAATCTGTAACCCTAATTGGAAGGGTGTCAATACCGCACCACTGGTAAGGACAATCTGTAAGTAACCTCATATAATAGGTAACTCTAGTGATAATGGCGGGAACCCTCATATAACAGGTTAAGCCACCTCATCTACCCTCATATAGCAGGCAATGTTGTCTTAACCTATGCTGGCTACGTAATTCTATAATACAAGGATTGCTTTTAAGGATTGCACCCTCATATAATAGGTGAGTTCCCATCCTTAGGTTCACTCAGTGCTAATTCTTACTCCCATATGAATAGACACTGATCATGGATTACTGAAATGAATAGGACTGAATTAACTGAATTAAACTGATACTAATGGTATCGTTTAGTGGAGCTAAACTAGGTTCACTGAGTTTTGTTACTTGATGGGATGCTACTGAGATCTGAGGACTGGCTGGGAGTACTAAAGTTACTGAGATTTACTAGGAATACTAAGGTTATCGAGATTGCTGAGATCACTGAGATTACTGAACTATTGAGATTACTGAGATTTTTGAGTTTTTTCTGAGTCACATGACTGACTGAGTTCTATGGATCATGACTTGACTGAGAGTATCATGAAAACATGACATAGCTCTAGGCACACAGCTTAATTTTCGGGTACAAGTACCCCGAGGACTCGATAGAATAAACTTGACAAGGCTTGACACTTTTGATCACATGACCAATATCAATAATTCATAGTACATAAATTTGGGGATTTCATGAAGCACATGGTTATCATAGTCTTGTACATGGATAGTAATGCATATAAACATGGCATAATTTCATGCTTCAAATCTTACGAACATCCCATCAAGCAATCACAATGCATAGGTTTAGCATGGGAATCATCTTAATCGAATATGTATAGCATAACTTAAGAGACATGACATAATATTGACACATGAAAACTAGGTACTTGACCATTATTTATTCATTGGGGCGTATTATCAAACACCTTGCATGCACACATAGAGAATAGGTATGATCATCAATTTAATACCACATGGTTCCACAATTTAACTCAATTGCATAAATTTCAACCCTATATTAACATAATTTCATGAAAAAATTATAAAGATACAATCTTGGCAATCATACAACAATAATAATATGAGCTTAATCAATTCAAAACAAGAACATCAGGACATATAGTTTAAAATAAGGGTCTTGAGCTTCATGAACGAAAGAAGTCCATGAATCAACACTGTGCATACCTTATTTCTTGATTCTACAAAGATTGAGGGAGAGATTCTTGAATTTGAGTCTTGGATTTGAATCCTCAATTGAAAATCCTAGCTTATTCTTAAGAGAAACTTGAGAGAAACAATATATTTTGGGTGAAATATGGCTGAGTCACATGCTATTGGGTATATATATGAGTGAGAAATTGACCCTTTTAACCCTTGGATGCATATTTTAATTCTGTGAAAATTTCCCAATTTGGACCCCTGGCGTGATGCGGTGCTATTGTGTCGTGTCTCTGGGAAGTGACAAATGGGAAATTGCGTGGTGGCGCGATGCAGAGCTATCGCGTTGCCACTTTGTTTGTGACCTGAAAGCTTGGTGCGATGCACCACTATTGTGGAGCAACACTAGAAATTGACAAATGCCATTTAAGCTAGCTCCGCGACGCGCTAATGGCTCAGGTGATACACTGCCTCACTAAAAAGGCTCTAATTCTTTGCCCGGGTGTCAGATTTGGGCGAATTTGATATCGATGGAAATCTTATTCAATTTACCACATGATAAAAAGTAAAAATCTTGAAAAACTGCATGTATAAAAGTGGATTCATCTTTAAAACAAGTCTTTAAAATTTCTGGGATGATTTTTAAGCTAGTAGAAATACGGGGTATTACAGTTATTTAAGCTATGTTTACGATATGGAAGGATTCATGGTTATGGCTTCAAGATATGATTAATTAGTATAATTTTAATTACGTATTCTCTTTTTGGATTTTAGATATGGTTAATTAGTATGATTTCAGTTACTTGTTCACTTTGATTGCACCCTCTGGGCTTATGGAGCCCACATTGGGTTATTTACTTTTTTGCACTTACTGACTTTTGGGGGTCAGTTTTATAGTGATAGTTTTGTGTTCTTTTATGTTATTATTTTAGATTAATTATTTATTTATAGTATTTGGAGCATTATTCCATGTTTTTCCTTTTATATTGACTTAGCTTATTTATCTGGCATTTTAATATATTTATTTTATGATTTAGCTCAGTCGGTCGATGATGCCTACTAAGTACCCATGGCTTTGGTACTCATATTTTACTTATGTACTTTTTTGGTGTAGATTTGAGTATTAGTACTCGTTGTTGATACTACAAGCATGGAGATTAGATTTTGGAGATAGGGTGAACTCTTAAAGCCGTAGTTGAACTTTTCTCCTTCTTCTACTTTTGTTTAGTCTTCATTATTTAAGACTAATGTATTTGTCTATGATAGAACTCGTACTCTTTGGTTTAGTGGCTTTTGTACCGACACTATTAGATCATGGGATATTATTATTATCTTATTTATCTTTTATATTTTTTATATTAACAGGTATCTTCATTAATCAAAAATTGAATCATTGCATAATCAGGTAGAAGCTGACCATCTACTACCTCAAATTTCATTCTATGGACTATTCATTTCATCTATACAACTAATGCCTGGAATAGCCATAATCTAATTACAGTAAGTATCAAAATCTACTTCTCCTAAGGAAAGTGATTTAGCAGTTGCAGTTTTTCCAGCTAAGAAGCTTTGTTCCTCCCTTGAATGTGTAGGTGAAGAGCTATATCATGAAATTTTTTGGCTACATCAATTCTACTTTTTTTGAATGTTAGTGTATTTCTATCTTTCCAAATTATATGTATAACTATTGCAAACACACAGCAGATCATGTCAGCAAAGGCAGCTCTTTTTTTAACTAACTTGCATATCCATTCTACCTCTTGATACCATGTACCTATTGTTTTATTTTCCCTCATCCATGTAAGTATTCTGGTCCATATCTACTTTCTATAAGGACATCTGAAGAATAGGTGGTGTAGTGTTTCTTCCTCTTGATCACAGAATACACAGCTCATAGGAACTTGTAACCCCATCTTCTAAATTCGATCAACTATAGATAGCCTCTCTTGTATTGTGACTCACGAATGGAATTTAAATCTAGGACGCACTCTCTTATGAAGTATGATATTCTTCTATACCATCCTAGGAAGTTAAGGCTGAAGTGCTATAGAAGCTTTCTTGATCTTGAAATTTTTACCCTGTACTAGGCTTCTCAAAGTGTAATCTATAGATCCCTGGTAAAAGTGTTATGCCATGATGAATTTTCCACTGTCTATGATCTTGTGTGCCACCCAAGCTGAGTTCTTGGGGCTTGTCAAGTCTTCTATCTTGGTATTCTTTATGTAGTAGTAGTGCACCCATCTAATCTATTATGCATCTTTTGTCATCGACATAGCCTATAAGTTCTTCATAATGGCTGCATTATTCCACAACTTGAGGTCAATAATATTTAGACCACCTGCCACTTCTAGGTAACATATTCTTACCCACGCGACTAGTGATTTCTTAGATAATGCATTGTGACCTATCCAGAGGAATAACTGGCATACTACTCCCAGTATCTTGATTATCTTTTTAGGAAGCACAAAAATTTGAGCCCAGTAAATTTGCATACCAAATAAAATAACCTTTATTAGTTGTAGTCAGCCTGAGTAGGATTATAGCTTCGCTAACAAGCATGCCATCCTAGCTGTGAACTTCTCTACTAGAGGCATGCATTGAGAGACTATCAGTTTCTATGTGGACAGGGGTATCCTAAAGTATTTGAAAGGCAGACCTCCATCCACATAGCCCAGATTTTAGAGTATATTTTCTTTCATGTTAGGTGTGACCACAACCATGTAAATGGAACTCTTCTCCTGGTTATTTTTCAATCTAGAGGCACATGAGAATTTATGAAATAATTCTTGTGATAAAGATACAGAAGAAAGATCAGCCCTGCAAGACATGAAGAGATCATCTGGAAAACATATATGGATAAGACCAAATATTTTGCATCTTGGATGGAAATGGAATTTTGTATTTAGAGCCAGTTGCATCATCTTTCTATACAAGTATTCCATTGCTATAAAAAACAAATATGGTGACATTGGGTCACCCTGCCATAATCTTCTGCTAGCTTTAAAAGGCTTTATAAGTCCCCTATTTAGTATTAAAGAATAGGACATTGTGGACACACATTCCATTACCCATTAGATGAATTTGTATGGAAACCCCAACTCATTCATCATAGCTTCTAGAAAACTTCATTCAAGGGTGTCATAAGCGTTCCTAATATCCACCTTTAGTACACATCTGGGGGAGATCTATTTCCTGGTGCACCCTTTAAAGAGCTCATGACTCAAGTGTATATTATTTGAGATGTTTATAACGACCCAAATCTGGCACCCAGAATACTACACGGTGCTCATGACTCTAAAGGACCACAAGTTAACCCATGACAGATATTTATACCTATATACTGCATAAAACACTTTACAATGCAGAAACATGAACTGAAAGGCCATAAGGTTCAAAACTGAGACATTGTATCTGATAAAAATGTAACATCGGGAAGGGGTAGGAAATACCCAAAATAACTTAAATAAGCTATCTAAATATACTGTAGTCTGGAAAGCCTCTAAAACATGATTGTCTAAATAAGGAGTTGAGGGGACATATCCCCAACTAACTCCAACTAATAAACTAATTATTGAGATAATAAAATGATGATCATTTTCTCAAAAGATGAGGATTTACTGCTAACACTAACAACTGAGACTGGAATCTACTGATGCTTTGGAGCTCGTGTCTCTGGACCTATAGTATAAGACATCATAGCGCAAATATGTCAGTACTTTGAATGTACTGGTATGCATGGTAGGTAGGCTGAATGCATGGGTTTCATATGTATGAAAAATAACAATAGCAGACTGACTATTATGAGCATAAGAATACATGCATGAGACATAATAACTACACTAATATCGTGATAACATAATTACTAAATCTGAATGCTAATAACATGACAGACTGATAATTGATATAACTGATAACATAAGTGATTGAATCTGACAGTCCTAAATCTGATGGAACTAGCTGATTTCCATACTGTATCTGAGTTGACTGTATCTGACAGTCTTGAAATCTGAAGAACTATCTGAGTTCTATTACTGAGACTGATTGACTGTGTCTGATAGTCCTAATTCTATAACATAAAACTGTGGGAAGTAGTTATCTAACCGACATGCCCCTAATATGCTATTATGGCTGAGTTGGGGTTCAATCTGTAACCCTAATTGGAAGGGTGTCAATATCGCGCCACTGGTAAGGATGAGCTGTGGGTGACCCTCATCTGATAGTATCCCCAAAAGAGAATGGTGAGGCCTTTATATGACAGTGCGTATCCACCTCATCAACCCCCATCAAACAGTATTGATGTCTCAACCTATACTGGCTATATAGTTCTGAAACGCAAGGATGACTTCTAAGAATCACACCCTCATATAATAGTGTCTGTTCCCATCTTTGGGTTCACTCGGTGCTAATTCCTACACCCATCTGAATAGACTCTGAACATGATTAACTGAACTGAACATGGGCTGAGTTACTGAATTCCATTAACTGACAGAATACTACTGATATCTGACAACTGACTGAGTTCATGAGATCATGGAGATTTCCTGAGTCATAAGACTGTCTGGAGTCTAAGGATTCATAGCTTGACTGAGAGTATCGTGAAAACTTGACATGGCTCTAGGCACACAGCTAATGTTTTGGGTACGAGTACCCCCAGGACTCAATGGAAGAAAATTGACCAAGCATGACTTACTTGAACATATAACTAACATCATAATCTATAATATATTAATAGAAGCATTTTATCAAAACATGTGATAGGCATAACTTGTACATACATGGAGATTTCATGGTATCATTCTAGTTAGGCACTTTTCCTTCATCTAGGCATTTAATCAAACATATTGTAGGCATGTTACATGTAAACATCATTGTAAAATAATTAAACATCATGGTTCAATTCTAATTTCATCATTCAAGGGTTTAGTCATAGGTTTGCATGAATCTATATCTATAATAATTTAACCCACATAGAATTATCACCCAACATGGAGTAGAATTTAATTTTTCATTATCCACATGAACAAAAGCAGCCCAACTATGAAATTCATAAGAAAATCCATAAACTTGAATTTAGAATAGGGATTCTTGGGTTTCATGGATGAAAGGAATCCATGAATAAACACTATACATACCTTGGTTCGTAAATACACAAAAATTGATGGAGGAAATTCTTGATTCTGAATCTTCTATGAAAAGCCCTAGGTTGTTCTTGAGAGGTTTTTGAGAGAAGAGAGTGTATTTTGGGTGAAAAGTGGATGAATCACGTGTTAAAGGGCTTAAGTAGGGGTAGGAAATTGACTTTTTTAACCCTATATACTTCTTGTAATTTCAGTAAAAATTTCCCGAATTGGACCCCTAGCGCGACGCAGCGCTATCGCCCCGTGTCACTGAAATTTGACAATTGGGAAACTGAAGGATGGCGCGGCATGGATCCATCGCGTTACCCCTTCTTTTGTGACCTAGGACTTTTTTGCGACGTGGAGGAAATAGCGCTAAGACACTGGAAAAGGAAAATTGCTATTTTAGCTTGTGGCACGGCGCGCCACTGACTAATATGGTGCTGTTTTACGATGGAAAATTGAAATAGTCATAACTTCTTACCTGGTTATCGAAATTAGGCAAATTTTATATCTATGGAAAGCTTATTGAATTTTCCACATGAAAAAAAAAGTGAAAATATTAAAAATACCACGTGTACAAAAGTAGATTCATCTTTCAAAGAAAGCTCCTAACATTTTTTAGATGATTTCAAGCTATAAAAAGGTACGGGGTATTATAATATCTCCCCCTTGAGAACATTCGTCCTCAAATGAGATTGAATACTAAACATGAATAACTAAAACATGATCTCATGACTGACATGACTGATAACTAAATATATCATACTGAACATGCATATCTGATGCATGTGTAACTGATTCATGAATGCATGACTGGGTGTTCTGAGAAACTAAGTTTATCCTAATGAGAATGCATGTTGTATGCACAATTATATAACTGAACCGATACATAAATGCATGACTGAATATGCAATGGTACTTGATACTAAGTTTGTAATGAACACTGAACATGAAACTGAGTAAGCTTAAAGAGAACTGTTACCTTGAGCTTAATCTGAGTTGGTGGAGAAAAGGTTAGGATACTTGGTACGTTTGTATGCTTCTGCTTCCTAAGTCTCTCCCTCGACAGACTGATTTCACAGAAGAACTTTAACTAGAGGGACGTTTTTGTTCCTCAGTCTACGAGTCTGATAGTCTAGGATTTCAACCGGAATCTCTTCATAAGAGAGGTTTTTCTGAACATCTACGCTCTAAATAGGGACTACAACTGCTGGGTAAGCTATGCACTTTTTGAGAAAAGAGACATGAAAGAATGGATGGACTGTTGCTAGATCTGAAGGCAATTCGAGATCATAAGCTACTTTTGCCAAAACGACTGAGAATTTTGAAGGGACCGACATATCGAGGACTAAGCTTTCCCTTCTTGCCGAACCTCTTCACTTTTTTCATGAGAGATATCTTTAGGTAGACATAATCACCAATCTCTAACTCGAGATCTTTTCAATGAACATCTGCATAAGACTTCTGTCAGCTCTGAACAGCCCAGAATTTTTCTCTGATCAACTGGACTTTTTCTAAGACATTAAATACCAAGTCAGGTCCTATGATTGAGGCCTCACTAACTTCAAACCAACCGATTGGAGATCTATATCTCCTACCATAGAGAGATTCAAATAGAGCCATATAAATACTGGAATGATAGTTGTTGTTGTATGCAAATTCAATCAAAGGCAAGTGGTCATCCCAACTTACCTTGAAATCAATTGCACACGCTCGCAGCATATCTTCTAAAGTTTGAATGGTCCTTTCTACTTGACCATCTGTCTGAGTATGAAAGGTTGTACTGAGATGAACTTAGGTACCAAGACCCTTTTGGAATACTTTCCAGAAATGAGAGGTGAAATGGGTACCTCTATCTGAGATAATGGATAACGGAACACCGTGCAATTTGACCAACTCTATGATGTAGAGTTTGGTGTAATCCTTGGCTGAATAAGAGGTATAGACTGGAAGGAAATGAGCTGATTTTTCCATCCTATCTACAATGACCCAAATTGAATCATGTTGATGATATGTTCGAGGCAAACCAGTCACGAAGTCTATGTTCACTTCTTCCCACTTCTAAGTAGGAATACTAAACTCCTACATAGGACCACTAGGCTTCTGATGCTCTATCTTAACCTACTGACATGTAGAGCACTTAGCCATAAACTTTGCAATATCCCTCTTCATCCCACTCCACCAATAGATCTCCCATAAGTCGCGGTACATCTTTGTGGCCCCTGGATGAATAGAGTGGCGCGCACTATGCGCTTCTACAAGAATTTGCTGCCTTGAGTCATCTACACCTGGAACGCAGAGACGACCCTGACAACATAAAACACCATCTCCCCCTTGGGAGAAAATCTCTACTTTCTGATCCTGAACTAAATCTTTTAACTTGACAAGGCTGGGATCTCTATCTTGCTTTTCTTTTATCTAGAAAACTAGATAGGATTTTGAACTACTCTAAACCCATATATCACCATCATCTATATCGACTAAGAGAACGTCTAGTCTTGCAAGATAATGTAATTCCTAATCTAACTTCTTCTTACTGTCATTCACATGAGCATCACTACCCATAGATAGTCTGCTGAGAGCGTCGGCCACTACATTGGCCTTACCTAGATGATAGAGGATACTTATGTCATAATCTTTCAAGAGCTTTAACCACCTTCTCTGACAAAGATAGAGATCTTTCTGAGAAAAGATATACTGAAGACTCTTATGATCTATGAAGACATTTATATGAATTCCGTAGAGATAATGCCTCCAAATCTTCAAGGCAAAGACTATAGTTGCTAACTCAACATCATGAGTAGGATAATTCTTCTCATGGGGTTTACACTGTCTGGAGGCGTAGGCTATGACCTTACCATATTGCATGAAGACATAATCTAAACCCACTCTGGATGCATCACAATACACTACGAACCCAGTTAGACCATCTGGAAGAGCTAAAACTGGAGCTGAGGTAAGTCGAGTTTTCAACTCCTAAAAACTCTTCTCACAAAGATTTGACCACTGAAACTTGACTTTCTTCTGACTCTATCTGGACATAGGGGATGCAATAGAAGAAAATCCCTCAACATACCATCTGTAATAGCCAGCCAAACCCAAGAAACTCCTGATTTCCGATGAGAGACAGGTCTGGGCTAGTTTTTTACCGCTTTGGTCTTTTGAGGATCTACTCTAATTCCATCACCCAAAACGATATGGCCAATAAATGCTACTGACCTTAGCCAAAATTTGCACTTACTGAATTTGGTGAATAGTTGATGATCTCTGAGAGTCTAAAGTACTATTTTGAGATGGTCTGTATGATCTCACTCACTGCGAGAATAGACCAGAATATCATCAATGAAGACTATGACGAACATGTCCAAGTACTGTTTGACATGCAGTTTATCAAGTCTATGAAAGTTGCTGGGGCATTTGTAAGACCAAATGACATAACTAGGAATTCGAAATAACCATACCGAGTACAAAAGGCTATCTTTAAAATATCACATTCTCTGACTCTGAGATGATGGTAGCTTGATCTGAGGTCTATCTCAGAGAAATAATTGGCACCCTGAAGTTGGTCAAATAATTCATCAATTTTGGGAAGAGTATACTTGCTCTTGACCATGACTTAATTAAGTTGGCGGTAGTCTATGTACATTCTAAGAGAACCTTCTTTCTTTCGAACGAATAAGACGGATGCACTCCATGAGAACACACTGGGTCTGATGAATCCCTTATCTAAGAGATCCTTCAACTGTTCTTTCAGTTCTCTGAGTTTTGTTGGTGCCATTCTGTATGGCAGAATAGATATAGGCTGAGTATCTGGAAGAAGATTTATGCCGAAGTCTATTTCCCTTTCGGGAGGAATTCCTGGAAGATCTTCAAGAAACATATTTGATTATTCATTCATAACTGGGACTAAATCAAGGCTGGGAGTTTTAGAACTAGTTTCCTTAACTCGAACAAGATGATAGACACATCCCTTAGATATCATTTTCCATGTTCGAAGGTAGGAAACAAGTTGACCTCTGAAAGTGGATACACTACCCTTCCGCTCTAGGATGGGTTCATTTAGAAACTGGAACTAGACTATTTTGTGTCTGAAGTCGACTGTGGCATAGAAGGAATAAAGCTAATCCATGCCAAGAGTAACATCAAAATCCATCATCTCTAATTCGACTAAGTCTGCTGAAGTGACTTTCTGAAATATCATAATAGGGTAGTTCCTGTACACCCATCGGGCTATGGTAGTTTTAGCCACTAGGGTAGAGACTAAAAAGGACTCTGCTAGAATTTTGGGACTGGCTCCAAAATCAACTGCTATATAGGGAGTAACAAAGGATAAAAAAGCTCCTAGATCTAGCAAAGCGTAAACATGAACATGAAAGATCTGTAACATACCAGTAACCATATCAGGAGAATTTTCCTAATCTTACAGAGACTGGAAAGCATAAATTTTATTTAGGCGTTGCCCACTAGTAGCACTAGAAGTGGCACCCTGCTGAGTTGGGCGACCAGACTGATCTGAGGAACAGTTCTGCTGACCCTGAGGACCTGGCTAAGGATGGTCTCTGACTCTATGTCCTAGCTTGCCACATCCAAAAACAAATACCATTGTAAGCTCTGCAAATACCCTAATGGTGCTTACCACAAGTCTAGCAAAGAGGATAGGTGCGGCCACTACTAACACTGCCCTGAGACTTAGAGCCTGGAGCTCTATCTCTATTGTTGTCTCTGAATTTTGGCACTAGAGCACTGGCTGATGAAAGAGCTGGAACTGATGACCTAGGACGAATCTAAGAATGATTGCCTCCCTCTGACTTAGGCTGACTAAAATTAAAGCTACCTGTCCTAGCTTTTTTATTTTGCTTCTTCCTCAGCTTAATCTTCTTCTCCTCTATCTGCTGAGCATGAGTCATAAGCCTGGCTAAAGTCATGTCACTATTTAGCATGGAAGATCTGCACTCATTTACCATGCTATCATTCACCCCTAAAATGAACTTACTCATCTTGGACCTGCTATCTTCAACCACATGAGGGGCATATCTGGTTAATTAAGTAAACTTAAGAGAATACTCTTTCATGATCATTTTGCCCTGCCTGAGGTTGATGAATTCTAACACCTTAACTTCTCAAAGCTCTAGGAGAAAGAATCTATCAAGGAAAACAACAGTAAACTCCTCTCACTCAATAGGCCCTGTATTATCTAGCCTTTCTGACTTTCACTATTTAAACCAATGTGAGCAATATCCTGTAACTGATATGCAGCTAGCTCAGCACTCTCACTAGAAGTAACCCTCATTATGTCTATAACCATTTGCACCTGATCTAGGAATTCCTGGGGGTCCTCATCTAACTTAGACCCGAGAAAGGATGAAGAATTTATTCGGGTGAAGTTCTGAATTCTGACTGCAGCTGAATTGGCCACTGAATTGGCTGGAACGACAGTTGGTCATTCATTCTAAGAAGCAACTGAGTTAGCAAGTGTAGTAAATGCAGCTCAAAACTCTGCATGAGAAACATGTTCGCCCAAAGGTTCTTTAGGTTGAGGGGCTGGCTTATTCTCATTTCTTCTTTTAGGAGGCATATTCTATAGAAAAAGGGGACAAATGGACTTGACTGAGAGATTGAATTGAGATTATGCTCACTGGCATGACATGAATACTGAAAGAGGGGAAACTATTCCTAAAACTTCTTATAGTCTCATGTACATAAATGTGGCATGCAACACACCATGTACAAGACTCTACTAGATGCGGCTCTTAGACTTCCTAGGACTCTATTGAACCTTAGGCTCTGATACCAAGTTTGTAATGCCCTAAATCTGGTACCCAAAATGCTACACGATGCCCATGACCATGAAGGACCACAAGCTAACCCATGACTGATATTTGTACCTGTATACTGCATAAAATACTTTATAATACGAAAAAATAAACTGAAAGGCCATAAGGTTATAAACTTAGACATAGTATCTAATAAAAATGTAACATCAGGAGGGGTATGAAATACCCAAAACAACTTAAATAAGCTATCAGAATATACTGTAGTTTGGAAAGCCTTTAAAACATGATTATCTGAATAAGGAGTTCATGAGACATGTCCCCAACTAACTCTAACTAATAAACTAATTACTGAGATAATAAAATAATAATTATGTCCTCGAAAGATGAGGACTCACTGCTAACTCTGAATGCTGAGACTGGAATCTACTGATGCTTTGGAGCTCCTATCTCTAAACCTATGGAATAAGACACTATAGTGGAAATGCATCAGTACTTTGAATGTACTGATATGCATGTGAGGTAGGTTGAATGCATGGGGTTCATATGCATGAATAATAATAATAGCAGACTGATTATCATGAGGGTGAGAATACATACATGAGACATAATAACTGACACTAATACCATGATAAAATGATTACTAAATCTAAATACTGATAACATGACATACTGATAACTGATATAACTGATAACATGAGTGCCTATATCTAATAGTCCTGAATCTAATAAAACTAGCTGAGTTTTGTACTGTATATGAGTTGACTATATCTGACAGTCCTGAAATTTGAAGAACTATCTGACTTCTATTATTGAGACTGATTGACTGTGTCTGACAATTCTGATTCTGTAACATAAAACTATGGGAAGTAGTTATCTAACCGATATGCCCCTAATATGCCATTATGCTGAGTTGGGGTCCAATCTGTAACCCCAATTAGAAGGATGTCAATACCGCGCCAATGGTAAGGACAAGATATGGGTTACCCTCATCTGATAGTGTCCCCAAAATAGAATTATGGGGCCCTTATTTGACAGTTCTTATCCACCTCATCAACCCTCATCGGACAGTGTTGATATCTCTACATATGTTGGCTACATAGTTCTGGAATGCAAGGATAACTTTTAAGAATCATAACCTCATCTAATAGTGTGTGTTCCCATCCTTGGGTTCACTCGGTGCTAATTTCTACGCCCATCTAAATAGACTCTAAACATGATTAACTGAACTGAACATGGGCTGAGTTACTAAATTTCGGTGACTGACAAAATACTAATGATATCTGACAACTGACTAAGTTCATGAGATCATGGAGATTTCCTGAGTCATAAGACTATCTGAAGTCTAAGGATTCATAACTTGACTGAGAGTATCATGAAAACATGACATGGCTCAAGGCACACAGCTAATGTTTCAGGTACGAGTACCCCCAAGACTCGATTGAAGGAAATTGACCAAACATAACTTACTTGAATATATAACTGACATCATAATCCTAAATATATTTATAGAAACATTTCATCAAAACATGTGATAGGCATAACTTACATACATAGGGATTTCATGGTATCATGCTAGTTAGGCACTTTTCCTTCATCTATTGTACAATAATTAACCATCATGGTTCAATTCTAATTTCATCATTCAAGGGTTTAGTAATAGGTTTGCATGAATCTATATCTATAATAATTTAACCCACATAGAATTTATCACCCAACATGGAGTAGAATTTAATTTTTCATTATCCACGTGAACAAGAGCAGCCCAATCATGAAATTCATAAGAAAATTCATAAACTTGAATTTAGAAAAGTGATTCTTGGGCTTCATGGACGAAAGGAGTCCATGAATGAACACTATGCATACCTTGGTTCATAAATATACGAAGATTGATGGAGGAAATTCTTGATTCTAACTCTTCTATGAAAAGCCCTAGGTTGTTCTTGAGAGGTTTTTGAGAGAAGAGAGTGTATTTTGTGTGAAAAGTGGTTGAATCACATGTTAAAGGGCTTAAATAGGGGGTGAGAAATTTACCCTTTTAACGCTAGATGCATCTTGCAATTTCAGTAAAAATTTCCTGATTTGGACCCCTGGCACAATGCGGCGCTATCGCGTCTTGTCACTGGAATTTGACAATTAGGAAACTGAGGGATGGCACGATTTGGAGCCATCGCATTGCCCCTTTTTTTGCGACTTGGAAATTTGGCGCAACGTAAAAAAAATTACGCTAAGATACTGGAAAAGGACAATTGTTATTTTAGCTTGTGGCGCGGTGTGCCACTGACCAATATGGCGTTGTTTTATGATAGGAACTTGAAATAATCATAACTTCTTACCCGGTTATCAGATTTAGGCAAATTTTATATCGATGGATAGCTTATTGAATTTCCCACATAAAAAAAAGTGAAAATCTTAAAAATATCATATGTACAAAAGTGGATTCATATTTCAAAGAAAGCTTCTAACATTTTTAGATGATTTTAAGCTAGGAAAAGGTACAGGGTATTACAATGTTCCTTCCTTCTATGAATGCAGATTGTGAGCCTCCTATAATACTGTCTAAGACCTTTTTCATTTTTTTTGTAAGGATCTTTGCAACCACTTTATACATGGTAGAGCAGCATGTTATAGGCCTAAAGTCCTTCACTTTAGTAGGTGATGGTACTTTAGGGATTAAGGTGATTGCAGTACAATTCCATGCCTTTATCATCTTACCTTTTAGGAAAAATTATTGTACAGATTCACATACCTTTTCTTTAAACGGCTCCCAATTGGATTGAAAGAATTTAATGGGATATCCATCTACTTCGGGGCCTCTGTCATATGGCATCCCTTTGATAGCTTGTTTTATTTACTCTATACTCACCTCTTCTATTAATATCAATTGCTTGTCTCTATATAAGCATGACCTTTTCTGTACTACCATTGAGTCAGGGTAAGGTAATTTCTCTTCTTTATTTCCCATAAGTGATGTAAATAAAGAGATAAATTCATTTTTAACTCTACAGGATCATTTAATTTTTCCCTACCTTCAGTATAGATAGAGGCTATAAAGTTGTGGATTGTTTGGATTTTCAACTAAGCATAAAAGTACTTCGTATTTTCATCCCCATAATCAATCCAGCATGCTCTAGATTTTTGTCTCAATATCTTGTCCTCCACTAAGCTCTATTTCTGGATGTCTACTAATATAGCTTTCTCTTGCTCAAATAGCAACTGATCAAATAGTTATAAAGTGATATGCGCTTGCACTGTCTCTAACTGCTACCTTGCTTGAGTCAGTCTTTGAGAATAAGTGCCATGTAAGCATTCAAATCTCTTAATGCTAGTTTTAGATTTTTTAGCTTGTTCTAGACAACCATCATTGCATCACCTTCCTCGGGTGCCTTCCATACTTGTTGTACTATTTCATGGAACTAGGGGTGTTCCATAATAGTGGCACATAACCTAAATAGTTATGGGTGCAAGTTGTCCCTCTGCATACACTAGGTCATAGCTGGGGAGTGATCGGATATACTTGGCACCATATACTTAAACTCGGCTTCGCCAAATTATTATAGCAATTCAAGATTCCCTAGTACTCAATATACTCTATTGTACACCCTATTGGCCCTCTGCTGCATATTACACCAGGTGTAAAAGTTGCCTTTTGATCTAATAGGAGTGAGCTGCAAATTGTCAATCATATCTTTAAACCTTTGCACTTCTGATTCTGTAACTGGTTGACCTACTCTGTTATCTGTAGTTAGCATATTATTAAAGTCTCCACTGAGCATCCATTGTTATTGGCTTTCTATACCTATTTGCTTCAATTGCTACCATAGAATTGATCTTATATCCACCTCATTCCTAGCATACACCACTATGACTTTAGCTCTAAAGTTACTGTATAGGTTTGCTACCTTGCAATGGATATACTGCTCGAGTATTTGTAAGATCTGCACATTTATGTGTTTCTTCCATAGCAGCCATATACACCTATTCTCTCCATAAAGATAGTTACAGTAATGGTTCCATTCCTTTGAAAATTAAAATAGGATTTGTTTAGCTTTTCCCTCCTTTATTCTAGTCTTTAAACATCCAAAAAGGTTAATTTTATTCTTTCTTAGCAAGAGTAACACCTCTTTTTTCTAAAGGGATGATTCATCCCCCTCATATTCCATGTGCATATAATTATGGGGGCTTATGAGTAGTATTATTTGCTGGCTTTGAAGTGTTGGCATTTACCTTAGTTGCTCTGGCCAGTGGTGTAAATCGATTACTTTGACTCATATCTGGTTCTGTTTCAGTATTCTGACTAGAGGGAGTGGCCTTTTCCTTGCTTGGATCTCCTAGAATATCTGTTTTAGATTGAGGGAGCCTCCTATCTGCTCTAGCTTGCCAGGTTTGTACAATTTTCTTTCGTCGTCTACTCTTTCTCCTCTGTTTGGGTGGTTTATTGAACTCCTCATCCTCCTGGATTGGTTGTTCTTCTCCCTTCTTTGGATATCATTTTAACCTACAGTCCTCAGTATTGTGCCCATATCAAATACACTCATTGCAGAATCTAGGCCTCCAATCATATTCCATCCTTTGTTGAATTATTCTATATGGAGCTTCAATTTCTATAATCTCAATCACGGGATGGGATATATATACTTCTACCAATACTTTTATATATGAGATATAATTTATGTCAGCAGTATACTTATCAGTGTACAAGGGTTTACCTATTGCACTAGCTACTTTGCTCAATACCTCAGTTAACCAATATTCCACTAGTAATCTCGGGAGACTAGCCCATAATGGGACTGTTGTAATTGCTTTCTTATCAAATATGAACTCTGCCACCCATGGCTTTAGTATGAATGGCTTGTTATGATAGGCACATGGTACTGTTTGTAGCACCTCAATTTTATGCTCCATTGACACAAATCGATATACATAATTCCCATCAGCATGATAGAGTATCTAGGGTTTCTTCACGAAGTTTCACACTATTGTAACCAAATTATCCATCGACTTCTCATACGGAACATCACCTAATACATACCCTATAATTGCAGTAGACCAATAGTCATCACTGGTCTTAATGTCCTCCTGTGTGAGCTTGACCACTATCTTCCCATCACACTGATTTAGGGGTTTATAGACCAATGCATGCCCTTTGCTAGTAGCTCTTTCTCGTGGAAAATTCCCTAGATTCTAATCAATTGGTACTGGGTTATCAATTCTAGAGATTGTAAAGTCCCTCACATCAGAGAATTATAATTTTTGTGGGAGGTTTGTTGTTTCTTCCATAGGCCTCTTACCATATGGGTCATCTGGTCAAAAACTATTGTATTTATCCTTAATCTCTTTCTTGAACTCCTTCTCCTCTTGAATTGGTTAAAATTTTACTGGTAGGAAGCCTCCAAAATTTAGGGGGGATCGTGGTTTATGTTTTTCCATTACTGTTGTTACCATCACCATCTTTGAAGCTGATTTATTCCACTACCTTTCTATTTTCAGTGCATGTTAGCCTACCTTCGCTTAAACTGTACCGAGAGGATAGTTAGCTTAACATGTGCTTACCTTTCATCTCTTTTTGGGGATCAAGCAATGTATATGGATATCCCAAGTTTCCTATAGACCCCTTCATCCGTGAACTACAGTATCGAAGAAGGATGGTCTCCATAGGTCCATATTTTGTGAGTTACTGATCTGGAGTAGGTATATACACTTGATACATTTAGTACTAAGATTGGATAGGGTTTACTATTGGTCTATGTGCTTTCATTCATGTATATTTCCTATCACCAGTATGATTGTTTGGTGCTTATATTTGTTGACTTTATGGGGGGTCGTATAGGTGTAAGCTATGATTGTTGTTTGTTGAGTGTTTTCTTAAAGCTTCCTCGCTTATGGGGGTCTGGTTATGTATTGTCTATCTAAATTAGCCAATTACTTTATTTTTTGTGAATGGTTAGTTCAAGGCAAAGTGATTATGGACTAGTACTTGAGATTGTTGGTAGGTTTTCTGATCTTTTTTTATCTATTATGGTAAATTATATTATAGATAGTTCTACTCATGTATAATCATCCTTTGATTAGATGCCCTAATTATGGTAGTATTGGCTTTCCTTCTTGGTTAGGATTCCTTGAGATTTAGGTTGTCTCCCTCAGGTTATTATCTTAAACTAGTCCTATATATGAATAAACACACATACACACACACATATATATGGCATTACTGTATATCCCTCCCTTTTCTTATTTATTCATATTGTATATATATCCCTTGGCCTTGTATTATTACTATATATTCTCTTTTTACTCTTTGTGGTATATTGGCTAGTGATATACGATATTACACTGTAGTTCTTGAATACTACTAGAATAGGATAAGTTTATCCTCATCTCTCCCTTAACATTATTATGTTAAGTTCGTTGGATAGTTTTTGTAGTTATATTCTTACTTTACATATTATTTATGCGTGTATTATCTTTGAAGTTCAGTCTATCTATGCCTACTAAGTACTATGTGTTTAGTACTCATACAACACTTCTGCACCCTACGGATCATAGTATAATTTCTTGCCATTGACATATGTATCCTGCGGAGAGCTTCTAAACCATCTCTTGATATTCAAAGTATTCCTATTCTCCCTCGTATTGATTAGACTGGTCTTTATTTTGTATTTAGGAGATAGTTTGTACATGTATTTATTTTGTATTTCACTTGTACTCATATTGTATTAGAAGCTCTTGTACTAACTTCACTGGGTTTTGAGAATATATTTACTTTTTCCTTTTTTTCTTTATCCTTTTTATGTAATTTTGTGTTTTCCTTTCTTATTAGTTTGTTACTAGTTATTCTGGACTATGGGTTGTCTTAACCACTGGTGGGTTATAGTAGGTGTCATCATGGCCTGAAAAATTAGGTCATGATAATTGTCCAATGAGATGAGGAGATCGACGATGATGTCTCATATCAAATTTGAACACGGTGGTATAAATATCTAAGAGTTCGCCTTTGGGATATTATGCGATAAGAACATTTCTCCAAGACTTAAATGTAAGTTCTACAAAGTAGTAGTTAGATCAATATTGTTGTACAGGATAGAGTGTTGTCTAGTCCAAAATGCCCATGTTTAAAGAATGAAGATAAAATAGATGAGGATACTCAAATGGATGTATGAAAATATTTCAACATATATGATTAGGAACAAATACATTATACCGCATAAGGTGGGAGTAACATCTGTAGCGGACAACATAAGGAAAGTAAAGTTGAGATAGTTTAAGGCATGTCAAGAGAGGATCATGGATTCTTTAGAAATTAGATGTGAGATGTTGGTTGTAACAAGAGTTAGGAGAGGTAGAAATAGGCTGGAAAAGAATTAGGAAAGATAACTAGGCAGGACTATATACAATATATTTTAGTGTGTTAGAAAATAAATTGTAACCACAAATAAAATATGAAGAAACATAATTTTACTGATGAATACTTGTGAGTGCAACTCAGTTCCTCCCTTGATTCTTCTCTCTAAATTTTCTACATAATTCAAGAGTTGTTAGTAGCATATTTCTCAAATGTATGCAGATTTAGACCTCCTTGCGATAAATTTGATCTCTAGAAAGATCGAGCAATGATCTTTAAAAAGGCAGTATTTAATGCTTTGACCTCATTGTTAATATCCAGAGTTTACAACATATTTGATATGCCACTTCAATAATATGTCTCTTCAAGAAAATATGTTATCCTTTAAATAGACATGATTTAGAGTTTGGGAAAAAGAAACCTCCTAGTGATAAAGAATCCTCCAAGAACTCTAATATAAATTGAATTCTCCTTGTGGAGTCCCATAAAATTATAAAGTCTACAAATGCCCCTACTTAAAGGATTATCGGAGTGTAGACTTGATAAAACTCAAAGATGAGTCTTGAAGTACCCATAAAAATAAGCTATCATCCTTATGATTTTGTAGCTACAGATTGCAGATCTGATTTGTAAGAGAATAAATGAAGGGTAGATTTAGTCTGCCTTGATGTGCCAATTTGTTTACAAAAAATTGTGTTAGTCATGAAAAAAAACTGCAACCATACATAAATTATGAAAAACACAATATATTGATGAATACTTATGAGTACAATTTTGTTCCCCCATTGATTCTTCTCTCTGAATTTTCTTCGTGATTCGAGTATTGTTAGCAGTGTATTCTCAAATATATGAAGAGTTAGACCTTCTTATGATAAATTTAATCACAAGGAGAATTATGCAGCAACTTTGACAAAAATAATATTTGATATCATGATCTCTTTGTGAATATCAAGAGTTTATAGTATATTCGAGATGTCTGTTCAAGGAAATAGTTACCCTTTAATAGGCATGATCTAGAATTTGGGTAGAATAGCATCTGAGATAGGATTAGGGTAAAGTACCCTCCATTAATTGAATTCATGTTGTAAAGTCCCAAAAAATTATGATGTCTACAAATTCCCCTAATCCAAGGCTTGTCGGAGTGTAGATTTGATGAAACTCAAAGATGAGTCTTAAAATACCCATAAAAATACAGCTTTCATATTTACTATTTTGTGGCTATAGATTTGCAGATTTTATTTGTGAGAGAAGAGATAAAGGATAGATTGGGTCCCTCTTGACATGTCAATTTGTTTATAGTAAAATTTAGTGTGATGCAAAATTACAACGATAAATAAAATAGAAGAAACATAATTTTACTAATGAATACTTGTCAGTAAAAATCTCTTTCTCCCTTGATTTTTCTCTCTAAATTTTCTTAGTGATTCAAGGATTGTTATTAGCTTATTTTTCAAATGCAAAAAGATTTAGACCTTTTTATAATAAATTTGATCGTAAGAAGCATTCAGTAGCAACTTTGACAAAGGCAGTATTTGGTATCTTGATCTCTTTGTGAATACCTAGATTTTAAGTCTATTTTCAAGGAAATATGATGCCCTTTAAATGGCCGTTTTTTAGGGTTTGGGGAAGAATAACCTTCAAACTATGTTTAGGGTATCCAAAAACTCTAACAGAAATTGAATTCGTCTTGTATAGTCCATAGAATTTTGATGTCTACAAAGAGATGACACAATTTCAGCTTACTGAAGAGATGACCCAAGATAGGAAGGTTTTGAGGTTGAGGATTAAGTTTGAACACAAGTAAATGGTCGAGTATTGTCACACTTTATATACGAAAAGTAGGAGTTATTTAATAGTCGTGTAGTCTCTTATTGTTTGGTGTGTATTACTACCTATTTCTTTAATAATTTGATATTGTAAAATTATTTTACGATTATATTCTTGTAATTTTACTTCAAAAATATTTCTTTTGAGTCGAGGATCTGTTGAAAACTGTTAGGATATACTATTAATCACGTTGTTTAGTATAGTATTATATTTTATTTTTATGTACAACTTTTGTATCATTATTTGGATTAATATAGTCTTAATTCAAATAAATAATTTTATTTACATGTGTGTCCTATACTTATTGATATGGGCACGATCATGATCATGGATATTTTTTGAGTATGTTGAATGCAATTGAGAGAATGCAAAAGTGTAAGTGATAAGAAGGCTCTAAAGTCGTCCCTATGGTGCACTCCATGGGCGCCATTTTGGAACCCTTTCATTAAAGGGCCCTTTTATCATTTTATCTCTTATTTGTAATGTATTATAAATAAAACATGTTAGGGTTTTTGTTCATTAGTTATTGAATATTTTTGAAAGAACACTTCTCTTGAAAGAGAAAGTCCCAAAACCATAACTAGGTCACATACAAGTGTGGAATCACTTGTGTTTGCATTTTGCTTAGAAACGTTGATGCTTGAGTGGTTGATTTCCTTTGTGTCTTCGTAGGAGTGTTATGTTTCTATTTTAATTCCTAGGGGTCCTTAGATTTGATACATCTTTAGGTTCTTAATCTTGTAATAGTGTGTCACACTAACTATCTTTTCTTTTCTTGTAATCTTGTACTAGTTTGTTCTTATTTTTAGTGAGTCGTGTGTTGTTGCTATTTTGTTATTGTTATTCTTGTCATATTTTTGTTCCTATTGTGTTGTTGTTGACTGATTTGGTGTCAAATACACCATTGTTTCCTTGAATTCTTGTGTTGTTGTTGGCCGAGATTTGTTCTCAAGAGGTCCTCAGTTTGTCTTGCATTTGTGGATTATTTTGAGCTATTTTCGTGTGTTCCTTAGGTATATTTGTATTATTTGGCATCAGAGCATGGCTGATTTTATTCCCACAAGATCAATCTTGGTCGCTTGCTTGAAAAAAATTTTAAAAAAAATAGTGTTCTTGAGATTGTGTTCTTAGCCAAGACTTGTGCTCTTGTTTGTGTCTTGGCCGAGCCTTGCCTTTTCAGTCTAGATCTAGTAGTTATTTGGTGTGTTTTTTTGTTTCTAAGTGTTAGTTTTGTTCTCTACTACCACTTTTGAGTCTAGATCTAAGTTTGAAGTTGTGTTGTTGAACATTATGTTATGGATTTTGGGTGGCCGTGTGGATATTGTTGTTGTTCTTGGTAGTTGTTGTTGTTGTTCTCAAAGTTCTTTACCACCTTTATGTCTTGTTAAACATAAAAGTGCAAGTTAGATCTAAAAGGGTAAAAAACAAAGGTGTAGTACTTGTTGGTGACAAAACTTGTTCACATCACTCATAGACTTGACAACCTCTTTTCCATATTTCAAGGACCACCTTTTGAGGAAAAAGTACAGGTCAAGTCTTTCCTTTTTAAGTTGAATTTGAAAAAGGCTCCAAGACTTGTGTTTGAATTTTGTTTTCCCTCCAATAACCAATTTTCACCATTCCAAATTGAGAATTGATCAAAAAACTTTAAGTTGGTGAATAAAAATTGTTAAAATACAACCAATCCAAGGCTTCCACATCACCTTTTACTATTCACTCAACAATTTTAAGTTCAAATTTTAGATTCTAAGTTTCATTTTCTTATTTCTTTTGTTTCGTTTTTCGATTCTAACACTAACTTACAAGTTAGTGACCATTTACTATATTATGAGTTAGTTTTGAACTCGTTCTTTGCGTTTACGTTCCTTATATGTTTATTTCTCTTGATCCATTGTAAACTTTTGGTTCACCTCTCAACACCTCACGGAGTACATAATCGAGTTGTAGAAACCTCTTGTATACCACCACAAAATGCCATAAGCCAAGCTCTAAGCTACCCTTAAACCCGATACCATGATAGGCAACTCTACCTGCCACTTCACCAAGTCCAATATGAAGGATTTGGAAATGAAATACCACTAAACCCGATCCCTCCAATCTAAACTCCATTGAACCAAAGGCCTTACTTTTCACCAAATCCAATCCCATCATTCCAGGCTCCACTTAACCCAAATTGACCCATCCATGTAAAGAGGTATGGTAAAAAAGAACAACATAGGGGATATGGGCCGTATGATAATGCCTGCTTGAGGGAAAAAGGATGAGGGGTATACATGGTGATCTAGGCCGAGAGGTGAGGGATGGACACCAAAACTGAGAAGTGAGCATAAACTCCATCAAAGTTAGCCTTTCTATCTTCAAGAGTGAGAGTGATCCTGAGGCTTATCTTGCTTGGGAGTCATATTATGACAAGATATTCCAACTTAATGATCTCACTAAAGAAAAAAAGAGTTGTTATTCTATAGCTCACTTTGAAGGGTATACTAATACATGGTGGGAGTATGTTAAACGATTTAGGAATGAGATGATTGAGGGACAACCTCCTCCTTGATTTTGGTTGAAGAACCTTATACAGCAAATATACTTGCCCAAGACTTATAGATATGAGCTCCTTGCCAAATTTTACAATTTGAGGTAAGGTAGCAAAAGTGTCATGGCTTACTACGACAAATTCCAACAATTGATATTGAAACTTGATCACCGCAGGGAGTATGTAAGTCAAGACATTGTGCGATTCAAGGTTGGGTTCAATAATGACATTTCTACTCATATGACGCTTCATAAGTTTGACATTATAGATGGCATCTTTCAAGTGGCTTTAGAGGTTGAAAGGGAGCTCAAGGAGAACTCATTCGGTGTTACACAGCCCAAGGGCAAGGCTGCCCAACCCAAGACAACCAAGGCTACCCAAAGGTACCCTCCAAGGTATAAAGGTAAACCAAGTTCTACTTTTAATTCTAAGGAATTTCAATACTTCAAATGCTAAGGGTGGGGGCACAAGGCTAGTGAGTGTCCAAACCATAGGAATGTGATCCTAAGAAAGAGAAAATTATACTATCTTGGAGAGAATATGGGCATTAAATTAGATGAAATTAATGGCAAGCCTCAAGATGAAGAGCAAGAAGAAGACAAGGTGTAAAATAAAGAATATGGAGAAGATGTGTGGCCGCATAATAGTACATGTGATGTGCCTAACTAAAAGAGGAGAAGCCATGAATTTGAGGCTAAATTCGTCTCAAGATGGAGAGGATGATATGGGAACGATCATGATCATGGATATTTTTTAAGTATTTTAAATGCAACCGAGAGAATGCACAAGTTTAAGTGTGAAAAAGGCTCCAAAGTCGTTTCTATGGTGCACTCCGTGGGCGCCATTTTGGAACCCTTTCATTAAAGAGCCATTTTGTCATTTTATCTCTTATTTGTAATGTATTATAAATAAAACATGTTAGGGTTTTTATTCATTAGTTATTGAATATTGTTGAAAGAACATTTCTCCTTAGAGAAAAAGTCCCAAAACCATAACTAGGGTACATACAAGTGTGGAATCACTTGTGTTTGTATTTTACTTAGAAACATTGGTGCTTGAGTGGTGGATTCCCTCTTGTGTATTCGTAGAAGTGTGGTGGTGCTATTATAAGTCCTAGAGGTCCTTAGATTTGATAAATCTTTGAGTTCTTAATCTTGTAATAATGTGTGTCACACTAACTATCTTTCCTTTTCTTATAATCTTGTACTGGCTTGTTCTTGTTTCTAGTGAAGTGATGTGTTGTTGCTATTTTGTTGTTGTTATTCTTGTCATATTGTGTTTTTGTTGGCTGATTTGGTATCAAATACACCATTGTTTCCTTGTATTCTTCTTTTATTATTGTTAGTCGAGACTTATTCTCAAAAGGTCCTAGGTTTGTCTTGCATTTGTGGACTGTTTTGAGCCATTTTTTGTTCCTTGGATTTTAGTGTTTGAGACACACCTTAGCTCTTAGAACTTGTAATAGTTTATGTCACACTTTCTATCTTTATATTTACTGTTGCTTCTTGTGTTCTTGTTGTGTTGTTGAGTCCGAAAGTTGTGTTATTATTGTTCATCTTGTCATCTCATTCTTGTTGTGTTGTTGGCTATTTTATGGTGTTAAAAACACCTTTGTATCTTGTAGTGTTGTGTTGTTGAGAAGCCGAGACTTGTTCTTCATTGTGCTCTCAGTTTCCCTTTATTTAGTGGACTGTTTTAGTTGTTTTTAGTGCATTCCTTATTTAGTTTGTATCATTTGTATCAGAGCTTGTGGTTTATTTTGTTCCAACAAAATTAATCTTAGGCTTGGTAGTATAAAAAAATAGAGAAAGAAGTGTTCTTGTGTTTGTTCTTGGCTGAGAAGTTGAACTTATTGTTGTTGTCTCTTTTGCTGAAAGTTGTGTCTAGGTCTAGGAGTTCTTTTTGTTTGTTTTATTGTTTCTACTGTTAGTTTTGTTCTTCACTAACATTTTGAGTCTAGATCTAGATTTGAACTTGAATTGATTGATGTTGTTATTGTGAACAAGGTATGGTCGTGTGTTGATATTGTTGTTCTTGGTATGTGGTGACATTGTTGTTAATTTAGGTTGGATGTTGGTTGATATTGTTGTTGTTCTTGGTGGAATGTTTTTGTAGTTCTTGATGATCTTAACCTCCTTCATAAATTGTTACACATAAAAAGAACATTAGATCTAAAAGTTAAAGGAGAAAAGGTGTAAGACTTGTTAGTCTTGAAAGATTTCACAACCACGAAAGACCTTTCAATCACTTCTGAACCACTTGTCCATGATTTAAGGACCCATGTTTTAAGGAAAAGTACAAGTCAAGTCAAGACTTTTTGTGTTTGAATTTCAAAAGGGTTCCAAGACTTGTATTTCCCTCCATTAACCAAATTCACAATTCCAAAGTTGTAAATTGATCAAGACTTGAAAATTAAAAAATAACAACTTGATAAAATTATAGAAACCACAACCAATTGAGGGCTGCCACATCACCATTTACTGTTCATGTATTAATTTCAAGCTTAAATTTTGATTTCTTAGTTCCATTTGTTGATTCTAATCCTAATTCACAAACTAGTAATCTCCTACTAGATTGTAAGTTAGTTGTAGAGTTCGTTTGTTCGTGTTAGCGTTTGTTGTGTACTTTTGTCATTTTGAATTGTTGTGAGTTTTTGACTCAAGTCCTATAAGATTTCATTTGAGTTTCAAACCAAAATCTATTCTGGACAAGAGTAGACTCAATCCTCGACGCCTCACGGGTTCCTTAGCCGGCTTACAACACTTGTGAAGCTATGAGTGAGGTAATCAAAGAGTGAAAGTGTGGTGAGGCTATTTTGAGCTAACTAGTTTATTTTGTTATTTATTATTGTCTTTTATTAGGTACCATGGCTGCCAATAATCTCAATGCCACGTTTGATCGCCTCAGTGACCATTGTGATAGATTCAATGACCAATGTGAAGATATCAAATGACACATTGAAAAGATACGCTAGTTGATACCCAAACTTATCCCATCAAATCCAAAACCTATTTTCTAAGCACCTTGTGGTGAGATCTTCCCAAAGGAAGAAGTGGGCTGCCAAGACCGGAACCAAGGTGAATACCGTAGCTCATTTGAGCTACAAGGTAAAAATGTTATCTCTTACACTCTTACAGACGTAGAATGTTGTGATTTGGCTAGTATTAGCCAAATGAGTGTAGCGGCAGTTTTGCCTAGTGGAGAAGTGCATGATTCTTTGAATAAAGTGTGTGATGAAATCTTTACTATTAGCTTTGTTCCTAGAGATTATGTGAATAGAAGTGTCAAGAATCGTGGAATATGTCTTCTTGAGGATGGACTTTGAACTGTAACTCTTTCACTTTGAAATGTAGTCCTCTCTTAAAGATAAATGCCTTATGTGATTGTGAGAATGAAAATATAGTGGAAGGAAAGAGTAGCCTCGACTTGTGTCCTTGGCTACTCCAACCATTTGATCTCGATACCATCTTAGGGTGGAGAGGGATTACTTTCAATTTTTTTTCCTTGTTTCTTGACGCCTATCATAACCAATTCCTTTGTGCATTTGTCAATGGTTTTCTAATGCGTAACACGAAGGAATCTTGGTTATATTTCAAGTATATACCATCTTGGCATATTGATGTGTTTATTTTGCTAACCCTAACCCTCATGTCATGAGGATGTGTGCTTGTTTATCTTCTCTTTGGTTTTATAAGGTATGGATTCGAGGTTGAATCCTTTTCAAGAAAGGGAGAATGATATGGGCACGACTACGAAGATAGACTTATGTGAGATGTATTGAACCTGAGACTTGGAGTGTGCAAGAGAAGTGCAAAGAAGGACCTAAATAGGCTCCAAAATCGTCCAAACCCTACATTCCAAGGGCGCCTATTTGAAGCATTTAACTAAGGGGTCTTTTTGGACATTTCACATCTTATTTTGTAATAGTTATAAATAGAAAAATGTAGGGTTTTATTCATTAGTTTTTGATGATATTGAATGTTGTAACACTTTGAAAAACAAGTCCTCTCTCCTTTATGAGGCTTGGCCGAAACTAGGGCAACTCCAAGTGTGGATTCACTTGTGTTGTGTTTATGGCTTAGAAACGTAGGTTCTTGGGGATATTGACGTCCCTCTTGTGTCCATATAAGAGTGTAGGTGTTGATTATTATATGTTGTAGGGGTTTTGGTATTTGAGACACACCTTAGTTCTTAGAACTTGTAATAGTTTATGTCACACTTTCTATTTTTATATTTATTGTTATTTCTTTGTTCTTGTTGTGTTGTTGAACCCAAAAGTTGTGTTATTGTTGTTCATCTTGTCATCTTATTCTTGTTGTGTTGTTGGTTGTTTTATGGTGTTAAAAATACTTTTGTATCTTGTATTGTTGTGTTGTTGAGAAGCCGAGACTTGTTCTTCATTGTGCTCTCGATTTTCCTTTGTTTAGTGGACTATTTTTAGTTGTTTTTGGTGCATTCCTTGTTTGGTTTGTATCATTATAAAATAAAAAAAATTGTGCATGAATTTTTATGGCTCATGCATGGAAGAATAAATTATCAGTTCTTATAAGTTATAAAATTATATTCACAATCAAATATGAGGTTGGACAAACATCTTGACGATTTTAGCAAAGTTAAATATAATTTATTCTTAATTAATGGAGTGGTCATATTCCAACTTCTTGTGCTATTACATTTTGTGTGTATTAAATGAACCAAGGAGATATGGTTGTCTGTCTTTTGAACTTTATGAAATAATATTTCTGGATCATAAAATATACGTGTACTCTTAATCTTGAAATAATTATTATGATCAATGTAAGTTGTTTGTTATCTTAATCTATCAAAAGGGTGAAACTCTTTTGTGAAATAATATATTCACGATAGGTTGAATAATGACAAATAACATTTGTGAAGTAATAACTAGTTGATGAAATTCATGTCTTGATCTTTAAATTGATGATACCTTTTTATGTTTGCTTATAAGTTTTCATGTGAAAACCCTGCATGTGGATTTTGTATTCGTCACATGAAATAAGCTTAGAATATGAATAAAGGATTAAATAAATCAATGAATTAAACAGTCAAAAATTTAATTTAGTTGATTGATATCTGTGATTATAAAATGGAGAGTTAAATAAGGTTTGATGAACGATTTTAAAATTACATCAAAGAGTGCAATTATGAACTTTTATTGGATCGATCTGTAATTAATCATAGTAGGTTAATTCATTAATTTTGCAACTTAATATCATATTTTAAGCCTCACTTATAAAATGTATATTCCCTGTTGTACCTGATTAATTAATGAACATGGGAAGGAAGAAATTGATTTTCTAAAAGCAGTAAAATCCTACAGGATTTTGATTAAAATATATTGATCTTCTATAAGAAAAGTTTTACTCATTTGGGATTGACTTTTATACCCAAAATTTGTATAATGCTTGGAGGGGAAGAATCATATATGTTTTGGGACAAAGGCTTTACACCCTAAAACATGGCTATAAATAGAACCCTTCTCCTTCATAGAGGACAACCTTTCTGAAAAGAAGTACTGCCCACACAAGTATTTCATACTCAGAGATTTTTAAGGTTATCGCAAAAGATTGCAAACCTGGGTAACACCTTGACAGATTTATGTAATAGCTTCAAGCGGTTAGGAATTCGTAATCTGACTCATCGTCATTGTAGTTATTCATGTAAGTTGATTGGTCCATATTGCTTGCTCTCGCTGCGCATATTTCAACTGAAACAGCCTCTCAACTCCCAAAATTGAAGTGATATATGTGTATATCCCACTCTTTTCAAATCCCACAATATTACACTAGATATTTTTATTATTTCTACTCTTTAATTACAATATACTTCCTCCATTTTATTTTATATGGTATTTGTTGACTTACAGTCCCTTTAAAAAAATACTCCCTCCATCCATCTTTACTTGTCAACTTTTCTATTTTGGAATGTCCAATAATGTTTGTCCAGTTTATAAAATCAATGAATAATTTACTTATTTCTACCCATGTAATTTTTAGCATTAAATATTATTCATTGTCGAATGTATTTTTTAAAGTATTAAATGTATTATATTCAAAGGATAATATGATAAAGTTATTCCTATCATTTACTATTTCTTAATTAATATGTCAGTAAAAAAAAAAATAAGTAAAGATGGATAAAGAAAATATTTATTAGACACTAATTTTATTAAACTGGTACTAGCATATTATTATAATTTAAAAATATAATTCTTTGCAATAAATTATGGAATCATTTAGTGATAAAGAGTATGTTTTTAAAAAAGTTAAGTCTGGCCAAGAAGGTCATATTATTAGAAAAAGAAAAAAAGGACACTCTATAACACTTTTTAAAATAAATAGCCCAAGTTTGATATCTTTCCAAAAAGTGGTTGGTCGGTATACTATTTCCGCTTTATAGCCATTTTCTAATTTGGGTCATTTTGGCCCACGTAGTCCAAATACAGTCCATATACAATACTAATACAGTCCATATACAATACTGATACAGTTTTCAACTTGGGTCATTCGGCCCTTTTAAAAATATTTCAATTTTTTTTTTTGCTATAAATTTTTTAACTGAAAAATATTCTGCTTTTTTTATTGTTTAGAAATAATAATTGTATAAAAATGATATAATTGTTATATAGAATATGTATCTATATAAGATATATGTATAGAAATTGTATTAGTTCTATCAAATATGTATATGTATAAAATATATATAAATAATATATAAAAAGTGTATAAAAACTATATAATTATTTTATAAAATGTACAATTATTGTATAAATTGTGTATCAAAACTCTATAATTTTCGTATAGAATATTTATATGTATCAGATATGTATAGAAACTGTATAGAAGGTGTGTAAAAACGATATAGAACAAGCCAGCAAATTGAAATGGCTAGAAAGTGGAATTTAAATTTCATGATCATTTTCATGAAAATAGTTTAATTTGAAGTGACGTTTCTGTCCTTTCCCCAATAAAAATGTACAAAAGCCAAATCTTCACGGTCTAAACCAAAGGCCCAAACTGGAATTAGGATAAATAAACTAAAATTTACATATATACACAAGATAACTTTACCTTATTACAATAAATCCCATATTGGTAAAGTGATTACATAAATCCCAAATTAATTATTGAAATCCCCTAATTTTTTACTTTCTCTCTCCTTAATATTATACATCCAAAAAGACCGTCTTTTCCTCTCTTTTTTCTCTCCCATTACAAATCAGTTTATCCTCCATTATTGAATTCCTTTTTCACGCCTAAAATCAAGAAATCGGCTACTTAGATGTTACTTATTGTAAGTTTTCAAGCATTAATTGAACTTACTGATTTTATTCATTATTTTTTGAATTTTTTTTTTGAACTTTACCAAATCAGAAAATTTTTTAATGCTTTTTTGACTGCATGTTTATTTTTATGAAATTAATTATTTTTGTAATTACATTCTAGTTTGATTGTTATATTATTTCATATTGTTTTTCATATATTAAAAGTCAGATCTTTGTATTTTTCGTTTTATAGTTGTTAATTCTTAAGCAAGATAGTATACACTTGGTAATGGATTCACATCCTAGTTTTAGTTTAGGACTTAGTCAGTTAGATGCTTAAGAACAAAATATTTTCGTTATTGATTTTGTTCCCAGTACATTTAATTTTGAAGAACTCAATTTTGTAGAGAATCTTTCAAAGCACCGAAACGACCCGGTAACCATGAAGAAATTGAAAGAAGTGGTCAGTTCTCGTTTGAAGAAGTCAGCTTCAAAATCGACAATTAAGAAGAAGCTTGATGAGTCCAGACGACCCTGACTTCCAAAGGTGTAGATTTTATACATTATACATTTCTTTATTTAACACACTTATGTATAATATAAGTTTTTATATACATAGAAGAGGCTGTTTTTGTATTTAGTCGAATTATACAATTAGAATCTAAGAATTTTGTATAAGGTTACATTATACATTCTGAGAAGTTTATAAATAAATAATGTATAATGTTAATAATCTATTTGTATGGTGTAACATTATACATTCTTGAGTTTTTATTTGAAAGTATAAGATATAATATATCAGGCATTATACATTAGTTATTTTGGAAAACTAATGTATAATATAAGTCTCATGATATATATTTTCAATATGTTATACATTAGAAGTTCTTATTACATATAAGAGGCATTTTTATGTTTTATGTTGTATTATACAGTTAGAAAGTCTTTTTTTTGTATAAATTTTTATTATAGCTTCTATCAAACTTATAGGTCATACATGTTTAAGGTAAAAAATTTAAATGTGTAGTATGACATTGTACGTTACTGTGGTTTATTTTTTAAATGTATAAGTTGCCCTCATACTTATTTTGATGTATAATATAAGTCTTCTGATATATATTTTAATGCAAAGTATAGCCTTTGTTTCTCTATCAAATTCGATTTCCTCATTCTATTTGTCGAAAGCTGATATACACAGCGGAAAATTAACAAACCCTGAAAATTATTTCTTCAACTCAATGTAAACCCTCATTCCATTGTTATTCCTTATGATAATTGGACAAGAATTACCATCAACAATATATTTTACTTCGATTTTTTTATGAACTTCATCAATATTCAATTCCATCGCGATTGTAGCAATCAATTTCAAAAAGTTAATACTTTCCAAAATAATAATTGCATCACTTTTGTAGGATTGATAAATAATTTTCGACTTTCAAATAACGAAATGACGCAATATGGGGATGTTCATATTTTTTTTTACCCGAGAATTGAAAAAAGAAGAAGGCAACTTTGTTTTTTCAAAAACGTAATTAAACAATTAGGAAAACTGACAGTGATGTTTAAGAGATTTTTTTAATTTAAATTTCAGTTACTATATTTAATCATACACTACATAATTATAGGTAATTAATGGCATTATTTAAGGGAATGGAAGATTTTATCTGATTACTCTTTCCATGAATATAGGCAAATCTGTTTTATCATACATCCCTCCAATGTATAAGAAACTACCAAATGTATAAGTATATTTTACAAAATAGGGAGAGAGAAAGCATAAAGGGATTATTATGTAAATACTTTTACTAAACACGAAATTTGTGTGGTTTATGCATAAATAAAAGGGTAAACTACATAAACGACCCTTATAATGGGTGGCTTTATTTATTTTTTTGTCCCTCATAAAAATGGTCTTATAAAATTAGTCTGCCTTCTTTTTTCATACAGCACAATTATCTATTTGTCCCTCAATATCTCAAATAATTCTAAAAAACTCCATACTTATTTATCTTTCAACTTTTTTTTATTTTATTCTAATTTTTATCTTTTCTTTTCTCTCTCTCTCTTTTTTAGTTTTTCTCAATACCTACTTTTTTTCCTTTTTCCCTCTCAACTTTTTTTTTTAAAAGAAAATCTCTTTTTTTATTTTACTTTGATTTTTCTTTTTTTTCTTTTTAATTTTTCTCAACCCTTACTTTTTTTTTCTTTTCTCCTCTCAACTTCTATTTATTTTTAAAAATTTTCTTTGATTTTTTTTCTCTTTTTTTTCTTTTTTAATTTTTCTTTATTTTTATTTTTTTTTTTGTTTTTTCTCAACCTTTATTTTTTTGTTTTCTCCCCTCAGCTTCTATATTTTATTTATTTATATTTTTTATTTTCTTTGATTTTTTTAAAAATATTTTTCTTCATTTTCTTCTTTTTTCGTAATTTTTTTTTCTATTTCTTCCAATCAAGTTATGTTCCATGAGCAAGAGTTGTTACTACCACATTGTAGAGGCAAGATTATGGCTTTCAAACAAGAAATTATATTTCAT